>NC_053169.1:23185024-23200024 GCF_016835505.1 Polypterus senegalus | reverse complement strand
AGATGTAATCAGAATTACTAACGGTCACGGAAATCCAATGATCCCCAGTAAGAGCCACAAAGTCCGCTTTCTGTAATGCATCTAATTTTGCTTGCTTTTCAGTGTGCACAAAACCATGCTTTTATCAAGGCTTCGCTTTATTCCGACTCTAACATTTTTGTAGCTGTGATGTGTGCATCAGTGTAATGGATGTACCAGGAAATCATGCATTGACAAAAGTTCCCGTTTGCTTGGAATTGAAAGTGTGATTAAATGCGTTATTTTTTTAACGCGTTATGGAGTACATGCATCGAACCTTCTCAGCTGTGCTTGTGCTAATAAAGGGAAACATTTTAAAAATAAAGTAACATGATTCTGCGTTAACCGAATATTTTTTCATACGTCCCAAACCAAGGAGATGCGAAGGTAAAATGAATCGGGTAGCGCGCGTACATACTCAGTGCATCCCCTCTCGGGAATCGAACCTCGAATGTCGGCATTAGAGGCTTAAGACTCTACAATTGCCACAGCGTGTGGCTTGTCTATGCGAGTATGTACTGTAGATCGGGGTATATATATACATTTATATATATACCCGCGTATCGCAGTGGAGAAGTAGAAGTTATGAAAAGGAACATTTTAAAAATAACGTAACATGATTGTCAATATACAGTATTTGTTTTGTGAGTGTTATTGAATGTTGCTGTCATCAAGGATTTGATTATCATTATTTCTTTCAATCAGGGTCGTATTTGTACGATGTGTTGTGTTCAAGTTACATTCCGTGTTTGTCAATCGTTGTAAAGATAAGAGGTTTCATTCATCGATTAGTTTCTTACTGCATCAATAAACAGCTCGTCTTCCTCTTTATCTGAGATGTGACAAACTGCATGCACGGGTTTTTTTTACACTGTCTTCCTTTAGCAGGACATTGACTTTTTCCACGTGTGCTTTGTTTCCGCAGTAGTTGGATTTATGAATATGCTTGTATGTATCAAACGCTTCATATTTTTTGCTGCCTTTTCAATGGTGTAATTCGGTTTTTGTTCAGCCCTCTTTGGAACTGTTGCTTTTTATCTGTGCACTGCGTCAGTTCACGTGAGCCGCTCGGTGTACATGCATCGAAGGTTCCCAGCTGTGCTGGTGCCATCTCGTGCTATGTCCATGGCTGTATTTAATGTTACCTTAGTCCTGGCACTTAAAACTTTCTCTCGCAGTTTCGCTGAGTTTGTGTCAAACACCACCCTGACCATCTCATCTTCCTCTCCATAAGCACAGTCCTTCACCCGTGAATATTTACCCGTGGCAGTTTGCTAGTGGATTGCCGCTGACGGACGGCCTTATATGGGTGGGCACTAAATTACAAACGCCAGCGGCAGCCTGTCTATGAGCTTAATTTAAAGTGTAGGTTTACATCGTGCTTTGTTTCCGAAGTAGCAGAACTCATGAATATGGTTGTATATGTCACTCGCTCGCTTCTTATTGTTTCGCTGCATTCTCAATTATATAATGCATGTTTTCTTAAGAGCTTTTTTGAGGTCTTCCTGGTTTTCTATGTACTGCGTGATTACGTGGGAGGTGTGATGATGTCACACGAAACTCCATACGGCGTTGAAGCTCATCTCCATTACAGTAAATGGAGAAAAACTGCTTCCAGTTATGACCATTACGCGTAGAATTTCGATATAAAACCTGCCCAACTTTTGTAAGGAAGCTGTAAGGAATGAACCTGCCAAATTTCAGCCTTCCACCCACACGGGAAGTTGGAGAATTAGTGATGAGTCAGTGAGTGAGTGAGTGAGTGAGTGAGTGAGTGCTTTGCCTTTTATTAGTATAGATATATATATATGTATGTATATATATGTATGTATGTATATATATACATATACACACATACATATATATACATATACATATATACACATACTGTATATACACACACACACATATATATATATACATACTGTATATACACATATACATATCTACATATATACTGTATATACACATATACACTCACCTAAAGGATTATTAGGAACACCTGTTCAATTTCTCATTAATGCAATTATCTAATCAACCAATTACATGGCAGTTGCTTCAATGCATTTAGGGGTGTGGTCCTGGTCAAGATAATCTCCTGATCTCCAAACTGAATGTCAGAATGGGAAAGAAAGGTGATTTAAGCAATTTTGAGCGTGGCATGGTTGTTAGTGCCAGACGGGCCGGTCTGAGTATTTCACAATCTGCTCAGTTACTGGGATGTTCACGCACAACCATTTCTAGGGTTTACAAAGAATGGTGTGAATAGGGAAAAACATCCAGTATGCGGCAGTCCTGTGGGCAAAAATGCCTTGTTGATGCTAGAGGTTAAAGGAGAATAAGCCAACTGATTCAAGCTGATAGAAGGGCAACTTTGACTGAAATAACCACTTGTTACAACCGAGGTATGCAGCAAAGCATTTGTGAAGCCACAACACGCACAACCTTGAGGCGGATGGGCTACAACAGCAGAAGACCCCACCGGGTACCACTCATCTCCACTACAAATAGGAAAAAGAGGCTACAATTTGCACAAGCTCACCAAAATTGGACAGTTGAAGACTGGAAAAATGTTGCCTGGTCTGATGAGTCTCGATTTCTGTTGAGACATTCAAATGGTAGAGTCAGAATTTGGCGTAAACAGAATGAGAACATGGATCCATCATGCCTTGTTACCACTGTGCAGGCTGGTGGTGGTGGTGTAATGGTGTGGGGGATGTTTTCTTGGCACACATTAGGCCCCTTAGTGCCAATTGGGCATCGTTTAAATGCCACGAGCTACCTGAGCATTGTTTCTGACCATGTCCATCCCTTCATGACCACCATGTACCCATCCTCTGATGGCTACTTCCAGCAGGATAATGCACCATGTCACAAAGCTCGAATCATTTCAAATTGGTTTCTTGAACATGACAATGAGTTCACTGTACTAAAATGGCCCCCACAGTCACCAGATCTCAACCCAATAGAGCATCTTTGGGATGTGGTGGAACGGGAGCTTCGTGCCCTGGATGTGCATCCCACAAATCTCCATCAACTGCAAGATGCTATCCTATCAATATGGGCCAACATTTCTAAAGAATGCTTTCAGCACCTTGTTGAATCAATGCCACGTAGAATTAAGGCAGTTCTGAAGGCGAAAGGGAGTCAAACACCGTATTAGTATGGTGTTCCTAATAATCCTTTAGGTGAGTGTATATACAAATCTACATATATATATCCACATATATATATATATTAGGGGTGGGACTCGACTAAAAAAATTAATCCAATTAATTAGAGGCTGTGTAAGAATTAATCTTGATTAATCGTATGTAATCGCACACGTAAATTTGCCCCAAATCGCAAATGTTTTTTTTAATTTAAAAGTGTTTTAGTGGGCGACAGAATCAAATAATAGACATGTACATGAATATTGTAAACTGAAGCTGTTTTAATTTCTGGAAAAAAAAAGCCTTTAAACTGCATTTGAATTCAAAACAGAAACAAAAATATCATCCCTGGTTAAAATTGGGCAGACTTAAATATAAAGTGGTAGTTTAAGTACTTTAAGTAGATTTTCAGAATAGTATTGTCTTTAAATAATAATAACCAAAATTTCAACATAAAGTGCAGTTTTTCTTCTTAAAAAAATAAGTCAGAAACATAAAAGGTAATTACACCAACTTAATCTTTAAACTCTGAGTAACCTTAGCCAAAATTATTTTGTACATTAGGCTAAAACAGTGAGTTCATTGAACATTTTGTAATTAGATGTAATCAGAATTACTAACGGTCACGGAAATCCAATGATCCCCAGTAAGAGCCACAAAGTCCGCTTTCTGTAATGCATCTAATTTTGCTTGCTTTTCAGTGTGCACAAAACCATGCTTTTATCAAGGCTTCGCTTTATTCCGACTCTAACATTTTTGTAGCTGTGATGTGTGCATCAGTGTAATGGATGTACCAGGAAATCATGCATTGACAAAAGTTCCCGTTTGCTTGGAATTGAAAGTGTGATTAAATGCGTTATTTTTTTAACGCGTTATGGAGTACATGCATCGAAGCTTCTCAGCTGTGCTTGTGCTAATAAAGGGAAACATTTTAAAAATAACGTAACATGATTCTGCGTTAACCGAATATTTTTTCATACATCCCAAACCAAGGAGATGCGAAGGTAAAATGAATCGGGTAGCGTACATACTCAGTGCATCCTCTCGGAATCGAACCTCGAATGTCGGCATTAGATGCGAAGACTCTACAATTAGCCACAGCGTGTGGCTTGTCTATGCGAGTATGTACTGTAGATCGGGGTATATATATACATTTATATATATACCCGCGTATCGCAGTGGAGAAGTAGAAGTTATGAAAAAGGGAACATTTTAAAAATAACGTAACATGATTGTCAATATACAGTAATTGTTTTGGGAGTGTTATTGAATGTTGCTGTCATCAAGGATTTGATTATCATTATTTCTTTCAATCAGGGTCGTATTTGTACGATGTGTTGTGTTCAAGTTACATTCTGTGTTTGTCAATCGTTGTAAAGATAAGAGGTTTCATTCATCGATTAGTTTCTTACTGCATCAATAAACAGCTCGTCTTCCTCTTTATCTGAGATGTGACAAACTGCATGCACGGTTTTTTAACACTGTCTTCCTTTAGCGGGACATTCACTTTTTCCACCGTGTGCTTTGTTTCCGCAGTAGCTGCACTTATGAATATGATTCTATGTATCAGACGCTTCATATTTTTTTGCTGCCTTCTCAATTGTGTAATTCGGTTTTTGTTCAGCACTCTTTGGAACTGTTGCTTTTGTCTGTGCACTGCGTCCAGTTCACGTGAGCCGCTTGGTGTTCTTGCATCGAAGGTTCCCAGCTGTGCTGGTGCCATCTCGTGTAATGTCAGCTAAGACCCGGCACTTAAAAGTTTCTCTCGCAGTTTCGCTGAGTTTGTGCCAAACACCACCCTGACCATCTCATCTTCCTCTGCATAAGCACAGTCCTTCACACGTGAATATTTACCGGCAGTGTTTGTATTGGATTGCCGCTGATGGACGGCCTTATATGGGCAGGCACTAAATTACAAATGCTAGTGGCAGCCTGTCTATGAACTTAATTTAATATAAACTTACGGTTCACGCCGTGCTTTGTTTCCGCAGTAGCTGTACTTATGAATATGCTTGTATGCATCATTTGCTTCATAATGTTTTTCTGCCTTCTCAATTGTGAAATGGCGTTTTGTGCTCATCTCTGTTTGGAGTTCTTCCTTGTTCTTATGTACTTACATAGGAGGCGTGATGATGTCACACGAAACTCCGCCCCCCACGGCCATCTCTAACTCAACTCCATTACATTATATGTAGAAAAATAGGTTCCAGTTATGACCCTTACGCGTAGAATTTCGAAATGAAACCTGCCCAACTTTTGTAAGTAAGCTGTAAGGAATAAGCCTGCCAAATTTCAGCCTTCTACCTACACGGGAAGTGAGTGAGTGAGTGAGTGAGTGAGTGAGTGAGTGAGTGAGTGAGTGAGTGAGTGAGTGAGTGAGTGAGTGAGTGAGTGAGTGAGTGAGTGAGTGAGTGAGTGAGTGAGTGAGTGAGTGAGTGAGTGAGTGAGTGAGTGAGTGAGTGAGTGAGTGAGTGAGTGAGTGAGTGAGGGCTTTGCCTTTTATTAGTATAGATACTGTGGGTGTTCTGTTTGTCTGTCCAGGATTTTAAATCACCTGTCGCTCGCAAAACCTTTTCACCTATTGACCTGATATTTGGTACACATATACTACGTGACGTCTACTATCCGCTTTCAGGTGACGATTTTTATTACTCTTTTTATTTTTATTTTATTTTATAGTAGAACTCTCGGCAGCGTGCAGCAGGGTGGCTGTGCATCGTTCTCATTCCCTACCACCTTCGTGGTCACTTCCTCTACCTCTTCATGTCTTAAGTCTTCAATCTGCCTCAAGAATGATTAAATTACCAGCTTAAGTAAAAAATTAAGAAAAACGTACTAAGTAATTGCAACACAAAAACTAACTTAATCAGTTTTAACGTGAAAAGATCCCAACGAAAGAAGAGAATCAGCGGGCTGCTAGGGTGGAGAAAAGAAGTGCTGCTCAGGAAGCAACAAGCGCATCAACCTCTGAGCAAACGAATGATAAACATACAGAGAAAGAGGATGAAAACTAGGAATGTTCAAGTCAAGTGGATTCACTGCACGTTATCAAGCAGTACGCTGTTACTGGTAGGTAGGTATATATTGTCAAGCATGTGCAAGTAGGGGGCCGCGGACGGACCTAAACGGTATCATAAACTCGTATGCCAGAAGGGAATGGCGGGGTACTAACCTTTCTCTCTTTATTTCCTACAGAAAGAAAGCCGCACTGCCGCCATGAATCTGCCTGACTCAATACCCATGCACCGCTACTTCCGCCCTTCCTCTGTCAACTCCTGATGACGTCAGCAATCCCACCATTCATCTCGGCTCCTTCCCAGCATACCTCTCTACTTCCGGTCCCTCTTCATAAATTTTCCCACTCCGCCATTTTTGAATGTCAACTGTATGGTACAAATGTGTACTGACTTTGACTGTTGTTTTTTCATATTTCAAATTATTTTCTACAGTATATGGGGCCGGAAACCCCAAGATTTTTATGGCTTTTTACGTGGCAATACTGTATTGTAGAGAGAACCGCGACATGGGATGGTGAAAGTAGCCATAAGAATTTGAAACTGCAGCTTCTAGCAGTCCTTGTAGTAGCTCTGACTAGTTTTCTGCTGAGGGTGCTGGGGCTGTTGAGGTCAAAGGATGTCAGCGCAGCTTTTAAAAAGGGGACTGGTGACCGAAAGCAAAGAAAAAAAGTTTTTGTAATTTGTGTTTCAAGTTCCTGTCTGTCTGCCCTCTGTTGGATTACCTGTACTTATTCATTTTGTACTAGATCGTTTCGTGCATCTGGATTGTCTGCCTGTATACATGAGGACTGTAAGTGGATTCATGGCCATCCTGCAAAGAAAGGAGCGCTCCTGAACCCATCCACCCGTCTTCACCATTTCTGGAACTACCGGTAGGACTTTCTGTACAATCCCAATCAACATGCGGATCTCAGGACTATCTATTTTCATCATTACATTTCATCCGTTGCTGTTTTCCATGAACATTTTCATGATTTACTTTGTGTGTTTTGTTTGTGCTTTGTTGTATTTAATGTGTAATCATCATAAGGGGAACAGGGGTGGTACCGTTGTTTTCTTATTTCATTTGTTTTCATTACATTCTTTATTTGCTGTTTAATTACCGGTTTGCTTCGTTTTTGTCTCTGTTTGTAAATGGACGCATGTCGGGACAAGGCTGGAATCTCCACCATAAAAATAAATAAATCACCATCTTCTCACTCGACACTATCCTTATTTAAAAGCCTGAGCCGTACCTGTCCTTTCTGGCTGATTGCTTTGTTTCTCTCTCCTCCCCCAGACATTCTCTGCTCCTGTTGGGGGTTGTGCTCCCCTATGATGTTTGTCTATTGTTTAATCGATAACTAACTGCATACTGAGCTCCTTTTTCTTCTGAAATAGACATGTTTGATTGAAGTGTTTGAATAAAGTTCCTGTCTCTACAATCTCCTGTGTTTCTGTGCAATCCTGTGACCCAAGCGTGACACCCTGCAAGCCTCACTGTCCCTGGGATTGAGCCACTGCACTAGACGAGCCTGAGAGCATCAGCACTTACTTCTGTGTGCTTGCATGCAGCCTGATCAAGCGCAGTTGGCTCAGTGATTTTTTTTTTTCCTCCATGGTGTCAGTTGCACTTTGTACATATTGTTCTAGTAGTTTTTAAAAGTTTTTACAGTTCATTAGCAGTGTGTAAAATGATAATTGTTTTGCAGTAATTGTGATGCTCTTTGCATGAAAATAATGTGTTCCATTAAAATTTCACTTTTTCTTTAATTGTGACGTTTACTTAAAGTGTAGCAAAAAAGTATTTGGCGTCCAGGGATGCATTAATGCCCAAGTATGTCGCAGTTAAAGGGTTAAACCCTCAAGATGCCACCGAAATGAGCTGCACCATCGAAGGCTTCTGCCAATGAAAACGCGCTTGCATGAATTACAGTACATACAGCAGTAACATCAGTATTTTACATTCTAGCACTGCGGGAGACATAGCAGTACAGTATACAGGTTTACCTTACAGTCTTTTCTTTTAGGTAATGTATTAAGCTGATTTTGAAATTAAAGTGTTTTGGGGGCATATTTATGGTTTAAACTATGAAAATAGGCATTTTGTTAACCACATCCAAATTTTGCAGTTTTTATATATATATATATATATATATATATATATATATATATATATATATATATATATATATATATATATATATATATATAAACTGCTCAAAAAAATTAAAGGAACACTTTGAAAACACATTAGATCTCAATGGGAAAAAGAAATCCTCCTGGATATCTATACTGACATAGACTGGGTAATGTGTTAGGAAAGAAAGGATGCTACATCGTTTGATGGAAATGAAAATGATCAACCTACAGAGCCCTGAATTCAAAGGCGCCCCAAAAATCAGAGTGAAAAATTATGTGGCAGGCTAGTCCATTTTGCCAAAATTTAATTGCAGCAACTCAAAATTGTACACAGCACTTTGTATAGCCCCTGTGTTCTTGTATACATGCCTGACAACATCAGCAACAACGACAGCATGCTTCTAATGAGATGACAGATGGTGTTGTGGGGGATCCCCTCCCAGATCTGGACCAGGGCATCACTGAGCTCCTGGACAGTCTGAGGTGCAACCTGGTGGCATTGGATGGACCAAAACAATGTCCCAGAGGTGTTCTATTGGATTTAGGTCAGGAAATTGTGGTGGCCAGTCAATTGTATCAATTCCTTCATCCTCCAGGAACTGCCTGCATACTCTCACCACATGAGGCCAGGAATTGTCGTGCACCAGGAGCCACTTTACCAGCATAGGGTCTGACAATGGGTCCAAGGATTTCACCCTGATACCTAATGGCAGCCAATGTGCCTTTGTCGAGCCTGTAGCGGTCTGTGTGACCCTCCATGGATATGCCTCCCCAGACAATCATTAACCCACCACCAAACTGCTCATGCTGAATGATGTTACAGGCAGCATAATGTTCTCCATGGCTTCTCCAGACCCTTTCACTTCTGTCACGTGCTCAGGGTGAACCTGCTCTCATCTGTAAAAAGCACAGGGCACCAGTGGTGCATCTGCCAATTCTGGTATTCTATGGCGAATGCCAATCGAGCTGCATGCTGATGGGCAGTGAGCTCAGGGCCCATTAGAGGACATGGGGCCCTTGGGTCACCCTCATGAAGTCTTTCTGGTTGTTTGGTCGGAGACATTCACACCAGTGGCCTGCTGGAGGTCATTTTGTAGGGCTCTGGCAGTGCTCATCCTGTTCCTCCTTGCCCAAAGGAGCAGATACTGGTCCTGCTGATGGGTTATGGACCTTCTATGGACCTCTCCAGCTCTCCTAGAGTAACTACTTGTCTCCTAGAATCTCCTCCATGCCCTTGAGACTGTGCAGGGAGACACAGCAAACCTTCTGGCAATGACACGTATTGACGTGCCATCCTGGAGAAGTTGGACTACCTGTGCAACCTCTGTAGGGTCCAGGTATCGCCTCATGCTACCAGTAGTGACACTGACTGTAGCCAAATGCAAAACTAGTGAAGAAACAGTCAGAAAAGATGAGGAGGGTAAAATGTCAGTGGCCTCCACCTGTTAAACCATTCCTGTTTTGGGGGTCATCTCATTGTTGCCCCTCTAGTGCATCTGTTGTTAATTTCATTAACACCACAGCAGCTGAAACTGATTAACAACCCCTCTGCTACTTAACTGACCAGATTAATATCCCATAAGTTTCATTGACTTTATGCTATACTCTGATTAAAAAGTGTTCCTTTAATTCTTTTGAGCAGTATATATACATATATATATATACACACACACATATATATACAGTTAGGTCCATAAATATTTGGACAGAGACAACTTTTTTCTAATATTGGTTCTGTACTTTACCATAATGAATTTTAAATGTAACAACTCAGATGCAGTTGAAGTGCAGACTTTCAGCTTTAATTCAGTGGGTTGAACAAAAAGATTGCATAAAAATGTGAGGCAACTGATATATATATAGTAATTACTAATTACACAGAGTATGGACTATTACATCTATAAATATTGTGTTCAGCCTTTTAAGATTTATTTAAGTGTATATAATTATACATTTATGATATGCTGTTTGTTACAATTCATTTAACTGTTTCCTACATTTCTTAAAATTAAATTAAGGTCACAATCTTGAATTTAACTGGGAACATCTACTGTATAAAAAACACTAAGGTATGTGTGTCTAGTTCCTAGTTTTCTAGTTTCAAAGAAATCTGATTGGTCATTTTGGCTTTGATGACACAATGAAATTAGTGCGAGTATGAGACACGAGGGGGAGTAAAGGTGCACGCTGAGAGAGCTGTCTTCAAAGATGGAAAGTATAAAACCAGAGAGGAGGCAAGAAAAGCACCTTTAAATAATGATAAGAGTCTGAGAAGCAGGCTTTACGGGAACATACTTGAAAGAGGGTGTGCCAGTGAAAAGAGGTTCAGACACACAAAAGCATGGGAAAGGAGCTGAAAGTACGTGTAAGGCAAGAGATAGCAAACATTTTAAATAATTCTAGAATTTGTCTCAGACAGATGACATGGCTAGTAATTTTATAATTTATAACTGGAGTTCACAACGTCACAGGAACAGAGTGACTGTATAGTAATGCTGATAGTCATCATTTCTAATTTAATAAATATGATCATAAACATTTTTTCTAATGTCATGTTTAAAAAAAAAAGTAAAATATATTAAGTAAATTTAGTTTGGAAGTGAGTTATTATGAGAATGACAAACAGAAGGGTGTAGGAGACAAACTTTTATAGCTGTTCTATCAGATTGTGCTGCTGAAGTGGAAGCCTTAGTCCTCAGATTAGGTTTTTAATCTCCCGGACAGATATCACCCTCAGACTCACCTATACTCATGCTCTCATGACACTCCAAGTAAAAATGACCAAAACTGGGGTTGCTCACTGTAAAAAGGTAAAGAGGTCAGCAATATGGAAGGACTTTGGAGAAGACCAGTTGATTCTATGTACAGTGGGTTTAGCATTTAGTGAGGATGACCACAGGATGCTTCCTAGGAATAGCATATCAGGCATGGTTCACTGGGAAAACTCAGGAGGAGACCCAAGATAGACTAGCACATTATATGTCTCATATGGTTTAAGGATATTTAGAAATTTCCTAAAAAGACTAGGAAAATATTGCAGAGGTGAGAGTAGTCTTATCTGTCCTATAAGAGGAGGGATTATGTAATTCTGTTTCACTTGTATTTCAACAGAGAAATGTACAAGTGACTTTTACCATGCATTGCTTTTTATAATATATTGGACTATGGACTACTGGCTCCAAGTACTGGATTGCTGGCTCAACCTATCTTATCTCACGCCTCCAAAAATGTCAGGGTGCATGCTTGAATGTACTTTGTTGTATCTTACTGTGCTCAAATACTGGATATATATATATATATATATATATATTACTCACCTCAACTGAGCATTCTCCACCTTGGTCAGTGCCCCTTCCTCTCCCCCTGCCCCAGTTTTTGCCTTTCTGCTTCTTATTTTTCAGGACTCCACGCCCACGTCCCACTCCCCGTCCTTTACTTTTCTGTGCAGCTCCTAAAAAACAATTATGGAAAATTATATAGAATATTTAAATTACTATTTAAATATGAATACAGTAAGGGTAACATACTTGCGGGTGATAGGAATGTTACAGTATATACTGATTTCCATTTCTGGTACACCATTAATTAGGAAACTGTGGAAGAGATTTAACTGAACTCCTTATCCAATTAGGGCTATCATCTGCAGATTTTAACATGAGAGCATACCAAAATTACCACAGCACACTCAATTGACATAATGCAATTTTACTTGATCAAAATTAATATAAAACACAAGGTATGTATTTGGCTTTAAGCCACATATAAATGTAGAAGATGAGACAAAATAAGACTAGTATGTAATTAAAAGCTTGAGTAAATTAAAAATAGACACTGCTGTCTTTCCAAGAGTTTTAACCCCTTATTATGAATAATGAAAATCAACCACACTCATAATTTTAACATCTATTGGTTAATTAACCATGTACTGGTTCAAGTCCAGACATCATGCAAATGCATGCATTAAGACTATAAAAAGCTGCTACAACTTTTTTGTACATTTTACATATAAATATGGCTTTAGTATTCATTAAAAATAATTTTAAAACAAGTTAAATTCAAAATGAAATGCTCTTTATGACTCAGACAAAACAATATGTAAAGAGAACTACCTTTCTGCACTCCTTTCATGTTTTGTTTCCTCATCTGCCCCTTTGGTGGTCCTTTTGGAGGGTTTGGGGCTGAAGCTTCTTTCGCTTGTCTATATTGGTTGAGTTCATCCGCAAAATCATTCTCCTCTTCATAATCATATTTTTCTTCACTGTAGTCACTGAATTTATCAAAGTCGTTATTTTTACTTATAGTGAGCTTCTTGATCTTAGGGTATCCTCCACTGGATTGACAATGCTAAGGGGAAAAAAAAGATTATCAGTGCAAATTCTCTTGAGAAAAACATGTTTTCATCAATTTGTGAAAAGTAAGAGGGGCTATCTACTTTGTAAATTTTTGAGTTTTCTTTTTCCAAGAAATAAAAAAAGAACTTGCTATTTTCAATAAATGAAAGGTATCAACAATACATTTAAGTGTGCTAGAAGGAAGAAATGTTGTTGAGTAATAAAATATACGCTGACACCAAAACCACTGTAAAATATTTGGTTGGAGATACAGCAATTGTATGCAGAAATTAAAATTTATTACAGAACCAACTCTTACTGTTACTAGATGACCATGTATTTCTTATTGCAGCAAAACATTAGAATTGATAGGTTAAAAAGTTACAGTGGGATAGTAAAGACTGCAAAAATTATTACTTGAATTCCCTCAGATCAGATGCAAGCTTCTAATTCAGATTGTTGACACATATATTATAGACTAGCAAAATACTCACGCTTCGCAGCTGAGAAGTAGTGTGTTAAAGAAGTAAAAAGGAAAAGGAAAATTTTGAAAATAACGTTAACATGACTGTCAAAGTAATTGTTTTGTGTATTTGGACGCAGTGTCACGAAGTTGTTTTCATCCAGCTGCATCAGAAAATGTACCACGACGTCTGACACGCCTCCTTTTTAGTGTTTTCTCACAGCTTGGATTGCTGCTGTTATAATCGTTTTTAGTCTACATATATATTATATATATATATATATACACACATACATACATATATATATACATATATATACACATGCATATCTTCATATATATACAGTATATACATATCTACATATACACATATATATACACATACCTATTTACATAATATATACACACACATACATACATACACACACACAAATTATATATGTGTGTGTATGTATGTAAGTATGTATGTATGTATGTGTGTGTATACAGTCATGTGAAAACATTAGGACACCCTTTGAAAGCATGTGGTTTTTTGTAACATTTTTAATAAATGGTTATTTCATCTCCGTTTCAACAATACAGAGAGATTAAAGTAATCCAACTAAACAAAGAAAACTGAAGAAAAGTCTTTTCAAGATCTTCTGTAAATGTCATTCTACAAAAATGCCTATTCTAACTGAGGAAAAAGATAGGACACCCTCACATGTATTCCCTCTTAAATTGGCTCAGATCTCACACAGGTATATCACACCAGGTGCACATAATTAGTAGATCGTTACTCTGCATGTTGAATGAGGCTTGCCCTATTTAAACCTCAGACATTTAGTTTGGTGTGCTCCTGACTGTTGAAGTGAGAGTGAGCACCATGGTGAGAACAAAAGAGCTGTCAGAGGACTTCAGAAAAAAGATTGTAGCAGCCTATGAGTCTGGGAAGGGATTTAAAAGATCTCAAAGATTTTGAAATCAGCCATTCCACTGTCCGGAAGATAGTCTACAAGTGGAGGGCTTTCAAAACAACTGCCAACATGCCCAGGACTGGTCGCCCCAGCAAGTTCACCCCAAGAGCAGACCGCAAGATGCTAAAAGAGGTCTCCAAAAACCCTAAAGTGTCATCTCGAGAACTACAGCAGGCTCTGGCTACTGTTGATGTAGAAGTACATGCCTCTACAATCAGAAAGAGACTGTACAAGTTTAACTTGCATGGGAGGTGTGCAAGGAGGAAACCTTTGCTTTCCAAGAGAAACATCGAGGCCAGACTGACATTTGCCAGAGATAAAGTTGACAAAGACCAGGACTTCTGGAATAATGTTCTTTGGACAGATGAGTCCAAAATTGAATTATTTGGACACAACAGCAGAGGACATGTTTGGCGTAAACCAAACACAGCATTCCAAGAAAAGAACCTCATACCAACTGTGAAGCATGGAGGTGGAAGTGTCATGGTTTGGGGCTGCTTTGCTGCAGCAGGACCTGGTCAGCTCACCATCATAGAATCCACGATGAATTCTACTGTGTATCAGAAGGTGCTTGAAGAACATGTGAGACCATCAGTTAGAAAATTAAAGCTGAAGCGGAACTGGACCATGCAACATGACAATGACCCAAAACATACTAGTAAATCAACCAAAGATTGGCTGAAAAAGAAGAAATGGAGAGTCCTGGAATGGCCAAGTCAAAGTCCAGATTTGAATCCCATTGAGATGCTGTGGGGTGACTTGAAAAGGGCTGTACGTGCAAGAAACCCCTCAAACATCTCACAGCTGAAAAAGTTCTGCATTGAGGAGTGGGGTAAAATTTCCTCAGACCGATGTCGAAGACTGGTAGATGGCTACAAGAACCGTCTCACTGCAGTTATTTCAGCCAAAGGAGGTAACACTCGCTATTAGGGGCAAGGGTGT